>NC_069499.1:230055442-230097942 GCF_027579735.1 Bombina bombina
CCTCAGGATCTCAAATCATTAAATTTGAAGGTATGGAAATTGAACGCTTAGTGCTTAGTCATAGAGGTTTCTCTGACTCAGTGATTAATACTATGTTGCAGGCTTGTAAATCTGTTTCTAGAAAGATTTATTATCGAGTTTGGAAGACTTACATTTCATTGTGTTCTAATAAATTCTCTTGGCATTCTTTTAGAATTCCTAGAATTTTACAGTTTCTTCAGGATGGTTTGGATAAGGGTTTGTCTGCAAGTTCCTTGAAAGGACAAATCTCTGCTCTTTCTGTGTTATTCCACAGAAAAATTGCTAAACTCCCTGATATTCTTTGTTTTGTACAGGCTTTGGTTCATATCAAGCCTGTCATTAAATCAATCTCTCCTCCTTGGAGTCTTAATTTGGTTTTGAAGGCTTTACAGGCTCCTCCGTTTGAGCCTATGCATTCTTTGGACATTAAATTGCTTTCTTGGAAAGTGTTTTTTCCTTTGGCCATCTCTTCTGCTAGAAGAGTTTCTGAATTATCTGCTCTTTCTTGTGAGTCTCCTTTTCTGATTTTTCATCAGGATAAGGCAGTTTTGCGGACTTCATTTATATTCTTACCTAAAGTTGTGAATTCCAACAACATTAGTAGAGAAATTTTTGTCCCTTCTTTGTGTCCTAATCCTAAGAATTCTTTGGAAAGATCTTTACATTCTTTGGATGTGGTGAGAGATTTAAAATATTATGTTGAAGCTACTAAAGTTTTCAGGAAGACTTCTAGTCTATTTGTTATCTTTTCTGGTTCTAGGAAGGGTCAGAAGGCTTCTGCCATTTGTTTGGCATCTTGGTTAAAGCTTTTGATTCATCACGCTTATTTGGAGTCAGGTAAATCCCCGCCTCAGAGCATTGCAGCTCATTCTACTAGGTCAGTTTCCACTTCCTGGGCTTTTAAGAATGAAGCTTCAGTTGATCAGATTTGCAAAGCAAGCAACTTGGTCTTTGCATACATTTACTAAATTCTACCATGTTGATGTTTTTTCTTCTTCAGAAGCAGTTTTTGGTAGAAAAGTTCTTCAGGCAGCTGTTTCAGTTTGATTCTTCTGCTTATAATTTCAGTTTTTTTCTTTTCCATTATAAGATTAAAACTTATGATTTGGTTTGTGGATTCATTTTTTTCAGCGGAATTGGCTGTCTTTATTTTTCATCCCTCCCTCTCTAGTGACTCTTGCGTTGAGTTCCACATCTTGGGTATTGCTATCCCATACGTCACTAGCTCATGGACTCTTGCCAATTACATGAAAGAAAACATAATTTATGTAAGAATTTACATGATAAATTCATTTCTTTCATAAAATGCAAATATAAAAAGACACAGCATGTTTTGTTAATGTAAGTAAGTAAATTGGAAAGTTATTTAAAATTGCATGCTCTATCTTAATCGTGAAATTTAAATTTTGAATTGAGTGTCCCTTTAAGGTAAATAATAACGGTGAGAGGTGGCAGCAATGCCTAGTTCCATTTGCAATCTAAACTATATCTGATCGATGCCCAGCTAAATTAATAAATGTTGTGGGTGTTGTGTATATTGAATATATTGTGTTATAGAATGCACCCTCAATCTTAAAACTTTTTAAAATCTGTAGCATTTTATCCCATGCTACCCCATCAAATGCTACCCTATCCCATGCTACCCTTTTCTGCGTCTAGTGGCAGAATATGTCTCGGTTAAGTGAGTGCCTTCTCAGTTTCTTTTAAATCTTTAATCCTTTTGACATTATCAGGGGCTTCCCTATACTTAATGAACCCACCTTAGTCGTTGGCAATTAATTGTAGCATAAAGTTATTTAATCTAGTGGCCTGTAATTTTTGCAATGGAATTTCTTTCCCTAGCTCGGTATTTGATCCTGGCTGATAAAAGATCTTTGGGGATATCTCCACCATCCATAATATAGTTGAATGAACTAACTGGGTATTCAGTTCTGGGGCCAACCTTTTATAAAAACTATTGGATAACCACCAGGGCCTAGAGCTTTAGATAGTTTAATCTTCTTTATAACTAAACTTATCTCCACTATTTTTATCAATGCATTTAACTTATCTAATGCTCCAGAACCTAATGAAGGAAAATTGCATTCAGGTAGAAAATTATGGAAGACTAAATTCAATTAGAAAAGCTGCTATTTTGGCATTTCTAACCTCCTTATCTCTGTGTTGGGTTAGATTATAATTTTTCATAAAATGAGGCAAATGAGTTAGCTATTTCTTGTGGGTTATTAGTCACGCCTCCATCTGATTGTTGCAACTGCGCTATAGCTGTGACTTCTGGCAAGCATTCTATCAGGTTTGTTGGCTTAAACAAAGTTTGTCTCTTTAAATGTAGTGCAACTGGCTTTAGTATTCTCAGGAGTAACTGCAGAAATGTAGTACACATCTTCTTTCCTTCAGGTGCACTAAAATCCTTGGTTTTTTTGGGGGGGGGTTGGCTTTTGTGTTCATCAGTAGCGCAGGCACGCTAAGGGTTAGCCTTTTTAGCTTGATGTTCCTGTGGTGCTGTAATCATCTCGGCGTGTCAGGAGAAGCTCTCAGGACCAGTGGAGGTGGTGAGATACTCAGATTGTATCAGAGGTTTTCTCATACTGGGACCACATTTACTTAACCCTTTGTTAGCTGTTATTTATTTTTTATATTATTTTATTACAGTTGTTTTAACGCTTGTTTGAATTATACAGTTTTACATTTCGCCACTTCAGTTATTTCTTCTCTTTGAGAGTAAACTAAAGCAATAGCTAAACAATAAGCAAAATACCACCTGAATCTCTCGCATGAGATTAGTAAAACATGTATTTATTTGTAGTGTATCTTATTAAATGTCCCTGTTCCCTGATTTATGTCGGGGAAACGACCCGCATGGTCAGGGACAGGATGTGTCAACACCGTTGAAATATAAGGTGTAAGAATACAGAAGCCCCGGTTTCCAACCACTTCTTAAAATGTGGACATCAAATTAGCCAATTGAGATGGCAAGTAACAGATAATGTAAATCCTCAAAGAAGTGGGGCTAACAGGGAAAAGCTTCTAAAACAAAAAGAAATGTTTTGGATACACTAGTTGGGGTGTATGACCCCTAAAGGCCTGAACAGGGAGTACGATTGGTCTGTTTTCCTGTAATCAATTCTAAGATAGAAATAAGTAAACAATTATAATCATGAAACTGATTATTAAAAATATGTAAATTAGATAATTAAAAAATATGAAAGTTATAATGTATACTAATGAAATTGTATTAGGGTATATATGAAGTGTAAGCGTTCTATTTTATTGCTGTGGTCAATATGTTTTTAATGTAAATTTCTCCAACATAGGTGTGTCCGGTCCACGGCGTCATCCTTACTTGTGGGATATTCTCTTCCCCAACAGGAAATGGCAAAGAGCCAGCAAAGCTGGTCACATGATCCCTCCTAGGCTCCGCCTACCCCAGTCATTCTCTTTGCCGTTGTACAGGCAACATCTCCACGGAGATGGCTTAGAGTTTTTTAGTGTTTAACTGTAGTTTTTATTATTCAATCAAGAGTTTGTTATTTTAAAATAGTGCTGGTATGTACTATTTACTCTGAAACAGAAAAGGGATGAAGATTTCTGTTTGTATGAGGAAAATGATTTTAGCAACCGTTACTAAAATCCATGGCTGTTCCACACAGGACTGTTGAGAGGAATTATCTTCAGTTGGGGGAACAGTGAGCAGTCTTTTGCTGCTTGAGGTATGACACATTCTAACAAGACGATGTAATGCTGGAAGCTGTCATTTTCCCTATGGGATCCGGTAAGCCATTTTTATTCAGACAGTAAATAAGGGCTTCACAAGGGTTTATTAAGACTGTAGACATTTTCTGGGCTAAATCGATCATATTTACACATATTTAGCCTTGAGGAATCATTTAATCTGGGTATTTTTTGTAAAATAATATCGGCAGGCACTGTTTTAGACACTTTATTCTATAGGGGCTTTCCCTAATCATAGTCAGAGCCTCATTTTCGCGCCGGTATGGCGCACTTGTTTTTGAGAACAGCATGGCATGCAGCTGCATGTGTGTGGAGCTCTGATACATAGAAAAGTCTTTCTGAAGGCTTCATTTGGTATCGTATTCCCCTTTGGGCTTGGTTGGGTCTCAGCAAAGCAGATTCCAGGGACTGTAAAGGGGTTAAATATAAAAACGGCTCCGGTTCCGTTATTTTAAGGGTTAAAGCTTCCAAATTTGGTGTGCAATACTTTTAAGGCTTTAAGACACTGTGAATTTTGAACAATTCCTTCATACTTTTTCGCAATTGCAGTAATAAAGTGTGTTCAGTTTAAAATTTAAAGTGACAGTAACGGTTTTATTTTAAAACGTTTTTTGTGCTTTGTTATCAAGTTTATGCCTGTTTAACATGTCTGAACTACCAGATAGATTGTGTTCTGACTGTGGGGAAGCCAAGGTTCCTTCTCATTTAAATAGATGTGATTTATGTCATAAAAAATTTAGTAAAAATGATGCCCAAGATGATTCCTCAAGTGAGGGGAGTAAGCATGGTACTGCATCATCCCCTCCTTCGTCTACACTAGTCTTGCCCATACAGGAGGCCCCTAGTACATCTAGCGCGCCAATACTCCTTACTATGCAATTATTAACGGCTGTAATGGATAATTCTATCAAAAACATTTTAGCCAATATGCCCACTTATCAGCGAAAGCGCGACTGCTCTGTTTTAGAAAATACTGAAGAGCATGAGGACGCTGATGATATTGTTTCTGAAGGGCCCCTACACCAGTCTGAGGGGGCCAGGGAGGTTTTGTCTGAGGGAGAAATTTCAGATTCAGGAAAAATTTCTCAACAAGCTGAACCTGATGTGATTACTTTTAAATTTAAGTTGGAACATCTCCGCGCTCTGCTTAAGGAGGTGTTATCCAATTTGGATGATTGTGATTATCTGGTCATTCCAGAAACAATATGTAAAATGGACAAGTTCCTAGAGGCCCCGGGGCCCCCCGAAGCTTTTCCTATATCCAAGCGGGTGGCGTACATTGTTAATAAAGAATGGGACAGGCCCGGTATACCTTTCGTACCTCCCCCCATATTTAAAAAATTGTTTCCTATAGTCGACCCCAGAAAGGACTTATGGCAGACAGTCCCCAAGGTCGAGGGGGCGGTTTCTACTCTAAACAAGCGCGCCACTATACCCATAGAAGATAGTTGTGCTTTCCAAGATCCTATGGATAAAAAATTAGAAGGTTTGCTAAAAAAGATGTTTGTTCAGCAAGGTTACCTTCTACAACCAATTGCATGCATTGTCCCTGTCACTACAGCCGCGTGTTTCTGGTTCGATGAGCTAGAAAAGGCGATTATTAGTAATTCTTCTTCTTATGAGGAGATTATGGACAGAATTCGTGCTCTTAAATACCCTAGATGCCACCTTGCAATTGGCTAGGTTAGCGGCGAAAAATTCTGGGTTTGCTATTGTGGCGCGCAGAGCGCTTTGGTTAAAATCTTGGTCAGCGGATGCGTCTTCCAAGAACAAATTGCTTGACATTCCTTTCAAGGGGAAAACACTGTTTGGCCCTGACTTGAAAGAGATTATCTCTGATATCACTGGGGGCAAGGGCCACGCCCTTCCTCAGGATAGGTCTTTCAAGGCCAAAAATAAACCTAATTTCTCCTGTTAAGTGTAGTCAGTCCACGGGTCATCCATTACTTATGGAATATTTCTCTTCCTAACAGGAAACTGCAAGAGAATTACCCAGCAGAGCTTGCTATATAGCTCCTCCCCTCACCTATCATAGTCAGTCATTCTCTTGCAGCCTAACTAGTAGGAAGCTGTGAGAGATCTGTGGTGTTTTTTTAACTTAGTTTATTTCTACAATCAAAAGTTTGTTATTTTTAAATGGCACCGGAGTGTGCTGTTTATTCTTAGGCAGCATTAGAAGAAGAATCTGCCTGGGTTTCTTTCTATGGTCTTAGCAGACGTAACTAAGATCCACTGGCTGTTTCTCATCTGAGGCGTGAGGTACTTTCAGAGAAGGGGAATAGCATGCAGGGCTCCCCTGCAACAAATGAGGTATGCGCAGTAATTTATTTTCTGAGGAATGGAATTGACTGAGAAAATACTGCTGATACCATTGTAAAGTAAGTTCAGCCTTAAATGCAGCGATAGCGACTGGTATCAGGCTGATGTGTGTGTGTGTGTGTGTGTGTGCACTGAATGTATTTTCTAAGGAATGGAATTGACTCTGAAAATACTGTAAATACTGAAATAATGTATGAGCCTTAACTGCAGTAAAAGCGACTGGTAGCAGGCTTGTAAATAATAATACTTAACTTTTAAATGTATGTTTAAAACGTTTTACTGGCTTGTTAATCGTTTTTTGTGAGGTACTTGGTGATAAAACTTATTAGGGCATGATTTTTACCACATGGCCATTTTTGTTTTCTGCATAGAAACAGTTTCTGAGCTTCCCCACTGTTGTAATATGAGTGGGAGGGGCCTATTTTAGCGCTTTTTTACACAGTAAAAATTCAGTCACAATCTGTCTACTTCATCCTCCATGATCCAGATCGTCTCTAGAGAGCTCAGGGGTCTTCAAAATCCATTTTGAGGGAGGTAATCAGTCACAGTAGTCCTGTGACAGTGTATTTGACTGTGAGAAAAACGTTAATTATATAATTGTTATCCGTTTTTGGGTACTAAGGGGTTAATCATCCATTTGCTGGTGGGTGCAATCCTTTGCTAACTTAATACATTTACTGTGAAAATTTGGTTGCTATAACTATTTTTGATCATTGTTATTTCAACTGTGTTAGTTTTTCTGTGCTTCTTAAAGGCACAGTAACGTTTTTTATATTGCTTGTAAATTAATTTTGAAAAGTATTTCCAAGTTTGCTAGTCTCATTGCTAGTTTGTTTAAACATGTCTGACTCAGATGAATCTCTTTGTTCACTATGTTTAAAGGCCAATGTGGAGCCCAATAGAAATTTGTGCACACAATGTATAGATGTCACTTTAAATAAAAGTCAAACTTTATATGTTAAGAAATTATCACCAGACAACGAGGGGGAAGTTATGCCGACTAACTCTCCTCACGTGTCAGTACCTTCGCCTCCCGCTCAGGAGGTGCGTGATATTGTGGCGCCAAGTACATCAGGGCGGCCCATACAAATCACTTTGCAAGACATGGCTACTGTTATGACAGAAGTACTGTCTAAATTGCCAGAATTAAGAGGTAAGCGCGATCACTCTGGAGTTAGAACAGAGCGCGCTGATAATGGTAGAGCCATGTCTGATACTGCGTCACAATTTGCAGAACATGAGGACGGAGAGCTTCATTCTGTGGGTGACGGGTCTGATCCGGGTAAACTGGATTCAGAAATTTCAAATTTTAAATTTAAGCTTGAGAACCTCCGCGTATTGCTAGGGGAGGTATTAGCGGCTCTGAATGATTGTAACACAGTTGCAATTCCAGAGAAAGTATGTAGGCTGGATAAATATTTTGCGGTACCGGTGTGTACTGACGCTTTTCCTATACCTAAAAGGCTTACAGAAATTGTTAACAAGGAGTGGGATAGACCCGGTGTGCCCTTTTCACCACCTCCTATGTTTAGAAAAATGTTTCCTATAGACGCCACCACACGGGACTTATGGCAGACGGTCCCTAAGGTGGAGGGAGCAGTTTCTACTTTGGCTAAACGCACCACTATCCCGGTGGAGGATAGCTGTGCTTTTTCAGATCCAATGGATAAAAAGTTAGAGGGTTACCTTAAGAAAATGTTTGTTCAACAAGGTTTTTTATTACAACCCCTTGCATGCATTGCGCCTGTTACTGCTGCGGCGGCATTCTGGTTTGAGTCTCTGGAAGAGACCATTCGCACAGCTCCATTGGATGAAATTATGAACAAGCTTAAAACCCTTAAGCTAGCTAACTCATTTGTTTCTGATGCCGTCGTACACTTAACCAAACTTACGGCTAAGAACTCCGGATTCGCCATTCAAGTGCGCAGAGCGCTGTGGCTTAAATCCTGGTCAGCTGACGTGACTTCTAAATCCAAATTGCTTAATATTCCTTTCAAAGGGCAGACCTTATTCGGGCCCGGCTTGAAAGAAATTATTGCTGACATTACGGGAGGTAAGGGCCATGCTCTACCTCAGGACAGGGCCAAATCAAAGGCCAAACAGTCTAATTTTCGTGCCTTTCATAACTTAAGGGCAGGAGCAGCATCAACTTCCTCCGCTCCAAAACAGGAAGGAGCTGTTGCTCGTTACAGGCAGGGCTGGAAAGTTAACCAGTCCTGGAACAGGGGCAAGCAGGCCAAGAAACCTGCTGCTGCCCCCAAGACAGCATGAAGAGAGGGCCCCCTATCCGGAAACGGATCTAGTGGGGGGCAGACTTTCTCTCTTCGCCCAGGCTTGGGCAAGAGATGTCCAGGATCCCTGGGCGTTGGAGATCATATCTCAGGGATATCTCCTGGACTTCAAAACTTCTCCTCCACAAGGGAGATTTCATCTTTCAAGGTTATCAGCAAACCAAACAAAGAAAGAGGCGTTTCTACGCTGTGTACAAGACCTCTTACTAATGGGGGTAATCCACCCAGTTCCGCGGACGGAACACGGGCAGGGATTCTATTCAAATCTATTTGTGGTTCCCAAAAAAGAGGGAACCTTCAGACCAATCTTGGACTTAAAAATCCTAAACAAATTTCTAAGAGTTCCATCATTCAAAATGGAAACTATTCGAACCATCCTTCCCATGATCCAAGAGGGTCAGTACATGACCACGGTGGACTTAAAGGATGCTTACCTTCACATACCGATTCACAAGGACCATTACCGGTATCTGAGATTTGCCTTCCTAGACAGGCATTACCAGTTTGTAGCTCTTCCCTTCGGATTAGCTACGGCCCCAAGAATCTTTACAAAAATTCTAGGATCACTTCTGGCGGTACTAAGACCGCGAGGCATAGCGGTGACTCCGTACCTAGACGACATTCTGATACAAGCGTCAAGTTTTCAAACTGCCAAGTCTCATACAGAGATAGTTCTGGCATTTCTGAGGTCGCATGGGTGGAAGGTGAACGTGGAAAAGAGTTCTCTATTACCACTTACAAGAGTTCCCTTTCTAGGGACTCTTATAGATTCTGTAGAGATGAAAATTTACCTGACAGAGGCCAGGTTATTAAAACTTCTAAATGCTTGCCGTGTCCTTCACTCCATTCCACACCCGTCAGTAGCTCAGTCCATGGAAGTAATCGGCTTAATGGTAGCGGCAATGGACATAGTACCATTTGCGCGCCTGCATCTCAGACCGCTGCAATTGTGCATGCTAAGTCAGTGGAACGGGGATTACTCAGATTTGTCCCCCCTACTAAATCTGGATCAAAGGACCAGAGATTCTCTTCTATGGTGGCTCTCTCGGCCACATCTGTCCAAGGGGATGACCTTTCGCAGGACGATTGTAACAACAGACGCCAGCCTTCTAGGCTGGGGAGCAGTCTGAAATTCCCTGAAAGCTCAGGGATTATGGACTCAGGAGGAGAAACTCCTCCCAATAAATATTCTGGAGTTAAGAGCAATATTCAATGCTCTCCTAGCTTGGCCTCAGTTAGCAACTCTGAGGTTCATCAGATTTCATTCGGACAACATCACGACTGTGGCTTACATCAACCATCAAGGGGGAACCAGAAGTTCCCTAGCGATGTTGGAAGTCTCAAAGATAATTCGCTGGGCATAGTCTCACTCTTGCCACCTGTCAGCGATCTACATCCCAGGCGTGGAGAACTGGGAGGCGGATTTTCTAAGTCGCCAGACTTTTCATCCGGGAGAGTGGGAGCTCCATCCGGAGGTCTTTGCTCAACTGATTCGTCGTTGGGGCAAACCAGATCTGGATCTCATGGCATCTCGTCAGAACGCCAAGCTTCCTTGTTACGGATCCAGGTCCAGGGACCCGGGAGCGGTGCTGATAGATGCTCTGACAGCCCCTTGGGTCTTCAACATGGCTTATGTGTTTCCACCATTCCCAATGCTTCCTCGTTTGATTGCCAAGATCAAACAGGAGAGAGCTTCGGTGATTCTGATAGCGCCTGCGTGGCCACGCAGGACCTGGTATGCAGACCTAGTGGACATGTCGTCCTGTCCACCGTGGTCTCTGCCTCTGAGACAGGACCTTCTAATTCAGGGTCCTTTCAAACATCCAAATCTAATTTCTCTGAGGCTGACTGCATGGAGATTGAACGCTTGACTCTATCAAAGCGTGGTTTCTCGGAGGCGGTTATTGATACCTTAATACAGGCTAGGAAGCCTGTTACCAGAAAAATTTACCATAAAATATGGCGTACATATTTACGTTGGTGCGAATCCAAGAGTTACTCATGGAGTAAGGTTAGGATTCCTAGGATATTGTCCTTTCTACAAGAGGGTTTAGAAAAGGGCTTATCTACTAGTTCGTTAAAGGGACAGATTTCTGCTCTGTCTATTCTTTTACACAAACGTCTGGCTGAAGTTCCAGACGTTCAGGCTTTCTGTCAGGCTTTAACTAGGATTAAGCCTGTGTTTAAGTCTGTTGCTCTGCCGTGGAGCTTAAACTTAGTTCTTAATGTTCTTCAAGGCGTTCCATTTGAACCCCTTCATTCCATTGATATCAAGTTGTTATCTTGGAAAGTTCTGTTTTTGATGGCTATTTCCTCGGCTCAAAGAGTCTCTGAGTTATCTGCCTTACATTGTGATTCTCCTTATCTGATTTTTCATTCAGACAAGGTAGTCCTGCGTACTAAACCTGGGTTCTTACCTAAGGTAGTTACTAACAGGAATATCAATCAAGAGATTGTTGTTCCATCTCTGTGTCCTAACCCTTCTTCAAAGAAGGAACGACTTTTGCATAATCTGGACGTAGTCCGTGCCCTGAAATTCTATTTGCAGGCAACTAAGGATTTTCGTCAAACTTCTTCCCTGTTTGTCATTTACTCTGGACAGAGGAGAGGTCAAAAGGCTTCGGCTACCTCTCTCTCTTTTTGGCTTCGTAGCATAATACGCTTAGCCTATGAGACTGCTGGACAGCAGCCTCCTGAAAGGATTACAGCTCATTCTACTAGAGCTGTGGCTTCCACCTGGGCCTTTAAAAATGAGGCCTCTGTTGAACAGATTTGCAAGGCTGCGACTTGGTCTTCGCTTCACACTTTTTCAAAATTTTACAAATTTGACACTTTTGCTTCGTCGGAGGCTATTTTTGGGAGAAAGGTACTTCAGGCAGTGGTTCCTTCTGTTTAATGTTCCTGCCTTGTCCCTCCCTTCATCCGTGTACTTTAGCTTTGGTATTGGTATTCCATAAGTAATGGATGACCCGTGGACTGACTACACTTAACAGGAGAAAACATAATTTATGCTTACCTGATAAATTCCTTTCTCCTGTAGTGTAGTCAGTCCACGGCCCGCCCTGTTTTTACGGCAGGTCTAAATTTTAATTAAACTCCAGTCACCACTGTACCCTATGGTTCCTCCTTTCTCGTCTGCTTTGGTCGAATGACTGACTATGATAGGTGAGGGGAGGAGCTATATAGCAAGCTCTGCTGGGTAATTCTCTTGCAGTTTCCTGTTAGGAAGAGAAATATTCCATAAGTAATGGATGACCCGTGGACTGACTACACTACAGGAGAAAGGAATTTATCAGGTAAGCATAAATTATGTTTTTCGTTCCTTTCGCAGAAACGGACCAGCCCCAAGTGCTACGTCCTCTAAGCAGGAGGGTAATACTTCTCAAGCCAATCCAGCCTGGAGACCTATGCAAGGCTGGAACAAAGGAAAGCAGGCCAAGAAACCTGCCACTGCTCCCAAGACAGCATGAGATGCGGGCCCCCGATCCGGGACCGGATTTGGTGGGGGGCAGACTCTCTCTCTTCACTCAGGCTTGGGCAAGAGATGTTCTGGATCCTTGGGCGCTAGAAATGGTCTCCCAAGGTTATCTTCTGGAAGTGATTCATCCTGTTCCATTAAGAGAACGAGGGATGGGGTTCTACTCCAATCTGTTCGTAGTTCCCAAAAAAGAGGGAACGTTCAGACCAATCTTAGATCTCAAGATCCTAAACAAGTTTCTCAAGGTTCCATCGTCCAAAATGGAAACCATTCGAACAATCCTTCCATCCAGGAAGGTCAATTCTTGACCACGGTGGATTTAAAGGATGCGTATCTACATATTCCTGTCCACAAGGAACATCATCGGTTCCTAAGGTTCGCATTCCTGGACAAGCATTACCAGTTCGTGGCGCTTCCTTTCGGATTAGCCACTGCTCCAAGGATTTTCTCAAAGGTACTAGGGTCCCTTCTGGCGGTGCTAAGACCAAGGGGCATTGCTGTAGTACCTTACTTGGACGACATTCTGATTCAAGCGTCGTCCCTTCCTCAAGCAAAGGCTCACACGGACATAGTCCTGGCCTTTCTCAGATCTCACGGATGGAAAGTGAACGTGGAAAAGAGTTCTCTATCTCCGTCGACAAGAGTTCCCTTCTTGGGAACAATAATAGACTCCTTAGAAATGAGGATTTTTCTGACAGAGACCAGAAAAACAAAACTTCTAAACTCTTGTCGGATACTTCATTCCGTTCCTCTTCCTTCCATAGCGCAGTGCATGGAAGTGATAGGTTTGATGGTAGTGGCAATGGACATAGTTCCTTTTGCGCGCATTCATCTAAGACCATTACAACTGTGTATGCTCAGTCAGTGGAATGGGGACTATACAGACTTGTCTCCGAAGATACAAGTAAATCAGAGGACCAGAGACTCACTCCGTTGGTGGCTGTCCCTGGACAACCTGTCACAAGGGGTGACCTCCCGCAGACCAGAGTGGGTCATTGTCACGACCGACGCCAGTCTGATGGGCTGGGGCGCGGTCTGGGGATCCCTGAAAGCTCAGGGTCTTTGGTCTCGGGAAGAATCTCTTCTACCGATAAATATTCTGGAACTGAGAGCGATATTCAATGCTCTCAAGGCTTGGCCTCAGCTAGCGAGGGCCAAGTTCATACGGTTTCAATCAGACAACATGACGACTGTTGCGTACATCAACCATCAGGGGGGAACAAGGAGTTCCCTGGCGATGGAAGAAGTGACCAGAATCATTCAATGGGGGGAGACTCGCTCCTGCCACCTGTCTGCAATCCACATCCCAGGAGTGGAAAATTGGGAAGCGGATTTTCTGAGTCGTCAGACATTGCATCCGGGGGAGTGGGAACTCCATCCGGAAATCTTTGCCCAAATCACTCAACTGTGGGGCATTCCAGACATGGATCTGATGGCCTCTCGTCAGAACTTCAAGGTTCCTTGCTACGGGTCCAGATCCAGGGATCCCAAGGCGACTCTAGTAGATGCACTAGTAGCACCTTGGACCTTCAAACTAGCCTATGTATTCCCGCCGTTTCCTCTCATCCCCAGGCTGGTAGCCAGGATCAATCAGGAGAGGGCGTCGGTGATCTTGATAGCTCCTGCGTGGCCACGCAGGACTTGGTATGCAGATCTGGTGAATATGTCATCGGCTCCACCATGGAAGCTACCTTTGAGACGAGACCTTCTTGTTCAAGGTCCGTTCGAACATCCGAATCTGGTCCCACTCCAGCTGACTGCTTGGAGATTGAACGCTTGATCTTATCAAAGCGAGGGTTCTCAGATTCTGTTATTGATACTCTTGTTCAGGCCAGAAAGCCTGTAACTAGAAAAATTTACCACAAAATTTGGAAAAAATATATCTGTTGGTGTGAATCTAAAGGATTCCCTTGGGACAAGGTTAAGATTCCTAAGAGTCTATCCTTCCTTCGAGAAGGATTGGAAAAAGGATTATCTGCAAGTTCCTTGATGGGACAGATTTCTGCCTTGTCTGTGTTACTTCACAAAAAGCTGGCAGCTGTGCCAGATGTTCAAGCCTTTGTTCAGGCTCTGGTTAGAATCAAGCCTGTTTACAAACCTTTGACTCCTCCTTGGAGTCTCAACTTAGTTCTTTCAGTTCTTCAGGGGGTTCCGTTTGAACCCTTACATTCCGTTGATATTAAGTTATTATCTTGGAAAGTTTTGTTTTTGGTTGCAATTTCTTCTGCTAGAAGAGTTTCAGAATTATCTGCTCTGCAGTGTTCTCCTCCTTATCTGGTGTTCCATGCAGATAAGGTGGTTTTACGTACTAACCTGGTTTTCTTCCAAAAGTTGTTTCTAACAAAAACATTAACCAGGAGATAGTCGTGCCTTCTCTGTGTCCGAAACCAGTTTCGAAGAAGGAACGTTTGTTGCACAATTTGGATGTTGTTCGCGCTCTAAAATTCTATTTAGATGCTACAAAGGATTTTAGACAAACATCTTCCTTGTTTGTTGTTTATTCTGGTAAAAGGAGAGGTCAAAAAGCAACTTCTACCTCTCTCTCTTTTTGGATTAAAAGCATCATCAGATTGGCTTACGAGACTGCCGGACGGCAGCCTCCTGAAAGGATCACAGCTCCTTCCACTAGGGCTGTGGCTTCCACATGGGCCTTCAAGAACGAGGCTTCTGTTGATCAGATATGTAGGGCAGCGACTTGGTCTTCACTGCACACTTTTACCAAATTTTACAAGTTTGATACTTTTGCTTCTTCTGAGGCTATTTTTGGGAGAAAGGTTTTGCAAGCCGTGGTGCCTTCCATTTAGGTGACCTGATTTGCTCCCTCCCTTCATCCGTGTCCTAAAGCTTTGGTATTGGTTCCCACAAGTAAGGATGACGCCGTGGACCGGACACACCTATGTTGGAGAAAACAGAATTTATGTTTACCTGATAAATTACTTTCTCCAACGGTGTGTCCGGTCCACGGCCCGCCCTGGTTTTTTAATCAGGTCTGATAATTTATTTTCTTTAACTACAGTCACCACGGTATCATATGGTTTCTCCTATGCAAATATTCCTCCTTAACGTCGGTCGAATGACTGGGGTAGGCGGAGCCTAGGAGGGATCATGTGACCAGCTTTGCTGGCTCTTTGCCATTTCCTGTTGGGGAAGAGAATATCCCACAAGTAAGGATGACGCCGTGGACCGGACACACCGTTGGAGAAAGTAATTTATCAGGTAAGCATAAATTCTGTTTTCTTTCATGTAATTGGCAAGAGTCAATGAGCTAGTGATGTATGGGATATACAATCCTACCAGGAGGGGTAAAGTTTCCCAAACCTCAAAATGCCTATAAATACACCCCTCTCTACACCCACAATTCAGTTTTACAAACTTTGCCTCCCTATGGAGGTGGTGAAGTAAGTTTGTGCTTGATTTTCTTCTGTGATATGCACTTATCAGCATTTTGAAGCCTGATTCCTCTGAGTACAGTGTTTGTCAGAGGGATGTGAAGAGAGTATCGCCTATTGATTCTATGGTTTTCCTCACGGGAAATCTTTTCAAAGGTTCTCTGTTATCTGCTATATGTGCATGGGTGTCTTTCGGTAAGTATGTTTTCATTACTTAAGATACTCTCAGCTATGGTTTGGCACTTTATGTATTAATATAAAGTTTTAAATATATGTATTGTACTTATATTTGCCATGAGTCAGGTTTATGTATATTTCCTTTTGCAGACTATCAGTTTCAAAATTGGGAAACATATTTAGGAAGTTATTTTTTCTTGCCTGGGGTATAGTCTCTTCTTTTTCATTAATTTTCACGGGCAAAATTAGGCTCGCAAGGTCGCAAAATGCTGATATTTATTGCGTCCTTGGTGCGCGAATGTTTTTGGCGCAAAGGTACGTTCGCTGACGCAAATTCGTAATTTCCGGCATCTTAGTTGACACCAGGTTTCCTTGCACAAGGTTGCGTCTGCCATGACGCGAGTTGCATCATTTCCGGGTGCTGTTAGCGCCAAAAAAATTAATTTTGCATTCTGCGTCATACTTGGCACCAAATTATTTATTTGAACCCCACTTTCTATATGCCTCTTGCTCTTTTTTATGCTCAGAGGGCTATGCTGTTTGCATTTTTTTTTTCCCATTCCTGAAACTGCCATATAAGGAAATTGATAATTTTGCTTTATATGTTGTTTTTTTCTCTTACATTTGCAAGATGTCTCAATCTGATCCTGTCTCAGAAACCACTGTTGGAATCCTGCTGCATTATAACAGTTCTACCAAAGCTAAGTGTATCTGTTGTAAATTTGTGGAGATTATATCTTCAGCTGTAGTATGTAACAGTTGTCATGACAAGCTTTTGCATGCTGAGAATGTATCCATCAGTACTAGTACAATGCCTGTTGTTCCTTCAACATCTAATGTACATGATATCCCTGTGAATATTAAAGATTGTATTGCTGATGCGATTCAGAAGGCTTTGTCTGCCATTCCGCCTTCTAATAAACGTAAAAGGTCTTTTAAAACTTCTCATAAAGTTGATTAAATTTCAAATGACCGACAACATACTGAATTATCCTCCTCTGATGAGGATCTATCTGGTTCAGAAGATCCTTCCTCAGATATTGACACTTACAAATCTACTTATCTCTTTAAGATGGAGTATATTCGTAAAGAAGTGTTGGTTATTTTGGATATTGAGGAATCTAGTCCTCTTGATTCTAAAATTAGTAAACGTTTAAATTCTGTTTACAAACCACCTGTGGTTACTCAAGAGGTTTTTCCAGTTCCTGATGCTGTTTCTGATATGATTTCTAAGGAATGGAATAGGCCTGGTACTTTTTATTCCTTCTTCTAGGTTTAAGAAGTTGTATCCTTTGCCAGCAGCTAGATTGGAGTTTTGGGGAAAAAATCCCCAAAGTTGATGGGGCTATTTCTACTCTTGTCAAACGTACTACTATTCCTATAAGAGAGTACTTCTTTTAAGGAGCCTTTAGATAGGAAACTTGAATCTTATCTAAGGAAAGCTTATTTATTTTCTGGCTATAATCTTAGGCCTGCTATATCCATGGCTGATGTTGCAGCTGCATCAACTTTTTGGTTGGAAAGCTTAGAGCAACAGGAAACAGATTCTGATTTGTCTAGCATTGTTCGCTTGCTTCAACATGCTAATCATTTTATCTGTGATGCTATTTTTGATATCATGAAAATTGATGTTAAATCTATGTCTTTAGCTATTTTAGCTAGAAGAGCTTTGTGGCTTAAATATTGGAATGCTGACATGGTTTCTAAGTCTAGATTACTATATCTTTCTTTCCAAGGTAATAATTTATTTGGTTCTCAGTTAGGATTCAGTTATTTCAACTATCACTGGGGGGAAGGGATTTTTTTTGCCTCAGGATAAAGACCTAAGGGTAAATCTAAAACCTTCTAATAGTTTTCGTTCTTTTCAACAGAATAAGGAACAGAAAGCCAATCCTTCCCTCAAAGAATCTGGTTCCAGTTGGAAACCTTCTTCAAGTTGGAATAAAACCAAAGCCAGCCCCCAAGTCTGCATGAAGGTGCAGCCCTCATTTTAGCTCAGCTGGTGGGGGGGCAGATTGAAATTTTATCAAAACATTTGGACAGATTATGTCCAAAATCAGTGGATTCAGAGTATTGTCCCTCAAGGGTATTGAATAGGATTCAGAGTAAGACCTCCTGTGAGAAGATTTTTTTCTCTCACACGTCTGAAGTGTGTTTCAGATCTGGAGCTTTCAGGGGTAATCATACCAGTTCCGTTTCAGGAACAGGGTCTGGGGTTTTATTCAAATGTATTCATTGTCCCAAAGAAAGAAAATTTATTCGGGCCAGTTCTGGATCTGAAATTTTGAATCGTTATGTAAGAGTGCCATCTTTCAAAAGGTAACTATAAGGACTATTCTGCCTTTTGTTCAGCAAGGTCATTATATGTCCACGATAGGCTTATCTTCATATTCCGATTCATCCAGACCACTATCGGTTTCTGAGATTCTCTTTTCTAGACAAGCATTACCAATTTGTCGCACTTCCATTTGGCCTGGCGACAGCTCCAAGATTTTTCTCAAAGGTTCTTGGTGCCCTACTCTCTGTAATCAGAGAACAGGGTATTGCGGTGTTCCTTATTTGGACGATATCTTGGTACAAGCTCAGTCTTTACATTCTGCCGAATCTCACACAAATCAACTAGTGTTGTTTCTTCAAAGACATGGTTGGAGGATCAATTTACCGAAAAGTTCCTTGATTCCTCAGACAAGGGTCACCTTTTTTAGGTTTCCAGATAGATTGTGTCCATGACTCTGTCTCTAACAGACAAGAGATGAATTAAATTGGTTTCAGCTTGTCAAAACCTTCAGTCTCGATCATTCCCTTTGCTCGTTTTCATATAAGACCTCTTCAGCTTTGTATGCTGATCAATGGTGCGGGGATTATACAACGATATCACAGTCAATATCCTTAAATCCCAACATTCGACTCTTTGACTTGGTGGTTAGACCACCATCGTTTAGTTCAAGGAGCCTCTTTTGTTCGTCCAACCTGGACTGCAATCACAACAGATGCAAGCCTTTCAGGTTAGGGAGCTGTTTGGGGATCTCTGACAGCACAAGTAGTTTTTAAACCTCAAGAGGCGAGGTTACCCATTAATATTTTAGAGCTCCGTGCTATTTTAGAGCTCTTCAGGTTTGGCCTCTGTTGAAGAGAGAATCATTCATTTGTTTTCAGACAGACAATATCACAGCTGTGGCAAATGTCAATAATCAGGGTGGGACTCTGCGGTACATATCCCAGGTATAGTCAATTGGGAAGCGGATTATCTCAGCCGTCAGACTTTACATCCGGGGGAGTGGTCTCTGCATCCAGATGTGTTTTTTTTTAAGATTGTTCAGATGTGGGGACTTCCAGAAATAGATATGATGGCTTCCCATCTAAACAAGAAACCTCCCAGGTACTGGTTCAGTTCCAGGGATCCTCAGGCGGAGTCGGAGGATGCGTTAGTAGTTCCTTGGTTTTACCAACCTGCTTATATCTTCCCACCTCTAGTTCTTCTTCCAAGAGTGATCTCCAAGATCATCATGGAACAATTGTTTGTGTTTCTGGTAGTACCAGCATGGCCTCACAGGTTTTGGTATGCCGATCTTGTTCGGCTGTCCAGTTGCCAACCTTGGTCACTTCCTTTAAGACCAGACCTTCTGTCTCAAGGTCCGTTTTTCCATCAGGATCTCAAATCTTTAATTTGAAGGTATGGAAATTGAAAGCTTAGTGCTTAGTCATAGAGGTTTCTCTGACTCAGTGATTAATACTATGGCTCGTAAATCTGTTTCTAGGAAGATTTATTGAGTTTGGAAGACTTTTATTTCATTTTACAGTTTCTTCAGGATGGTTTGGATAAAGATTTGTCTGCAAGTTCCTTGAAGGGACAAATCTCTGCTCTTTCTGTTTTAATTCACAGAAAGATTGCTAAGCTTCCTGATATTCACTGTTTTATACAGGCTTTGGTCCGTATCAAGCCTGTCATAAAATCAATCTCTCCTCCTTGGAGTCTTAATTTGGTTTTGTAGGCTTTACAGGCTTCTCTTTTTGAGCCTATGCATTCTTTGTATATTAAACTACTTTCTTGGAAAGTGGTGTTCCTTTTGGCTATCTCTTCTGCTAGCAGATTTCCGAATTATCTGCTTTTTCTTGTGAGTCTCCTTTTCTGATTTTTCATCAGGATAAGGCAGTTTTGTGGACTTCATTTGAATTTCTTCCTAAAGTTGTGAATTCTAATAACATTAATAGGGAAATTGTTGTTCCCTCTTTGTGTCCTAATCCTAAGAATTCTTTGGAGAGATCCTTACATTCTTTGGATGTTGTTAGAGCTTTAAAATATTATATTGAAGCTACTAAAGATTTCAGGAAGACTTCTAGTCTATTTGTTGTCTTTTCTGGTTCTAGGAAACGTCCGAAAGCTTCTGCCATTTCCTTGGCATCTTGGTTAAAGCTTTTGATTCATCAGGCTTATTTGGAGTCGGGTCAGGCCCCCGCCTCAGAAAATCACAGCTCATTCTACTAGATCAGTCTCCACTTCGTGGGCCTTTAAGAATGAAGCTTCAGTTGATCAGATTTGCAAAGCAGCAACTTGGTCTTTTTTGCATACATTTACTGAATTCTACCGTTTTGATGTTTGCCTCTTCGGAAGCAGTTTTAGTAGAATTTAAGTTATTCTGACAGCTGTTTCAGTTTGATTCCTCTGCTTATGTTTAGCTGTTTTTATTTTTATCCCTCCCTCTCTAGTGACTCTTCTGTGGAGTACCACATCTTGGGTATTAATATCCAATACGTCGCTAGCTCATGGACTCTTGCCAATTACATGAAAGAAAACATAATTTATGTAAGAACTTACCTGATAAATTATTTTCTTTCATATTGGCAAGAGTCCATGAGACCCACCCTGTTTATGGTGGTTATGATTTTTTGTATAAAGCACATTTTATATTTCCAGTTCCTTTTTTGATGCTTTCTACTCCTTTTTCTATCAACCCACTACTTGGCTATTTGTTAAACTGAATTGTGGGTGGGGTGTATTTATAGGCATTTTGAGGTTTGGGAAACTTTGCCCCTCCTGGTAGGATTGTATATCCCATACGTCACTAGCTTATGGACTCTTGCTAATATGAATGAAATTAATTTAGCAGGTAAATTAAATTGTTATTCTATCAGTAGGTGGTCAATATGTTTTTAATGTAATGTGAATATTCTATCAGTAGATGGCAGCAGAGCCACATTGTTTGGTGGTTGGCGCAAAACTGAATGATTTTAAGAGTGTAACAGAATACTTTGTAACTAGCATGAATAAGAGTTATTATACTCAAAACATCGCTTTTTTTTTTTTTCCATGTCTGTACTTTAATAAAGACTTAAAAGAAGAATTATAGTGCTGTGGACAACTACTTTGTTTGAGTGTGATTGGGGGATTTTGGCAGAGTCCCTGTCTTCATGCGCACTGGACTCCCAGGAAGTTGCTGTTTTATATGTTTGCATATGATTGGTACCTCAAGCAGAGAGTTGTCTGGGGTACTACTCAAACCTTTTTGTTGTCCCAAAGAAGGAAGGAACTTTTTGCCCGATTCTGGACCTAAAGTGCTTAAACAAGTTCCTGTTGGGCCCATCGTTCAAGCTGGAGACGATAATATCCATTCTGCCCTTAGTTCAAGAAGGACAGTTCATGACTACGATAGACTTGAAGGATGCTTACCTTCACGTTCCAATCCACAAGGAACACTTCAAATTCCTAAGATTCGCTTTCCTGGACCAGCACTTACAGTTTGTAGCACTTCCATTTGGTCTAGCTACTGCCCCAAGAGTCTTTACAAAGGTTCTGGGGGACCTGCTCGCAGTGGTGAGAACCAGAGGTGTAGCAGTATCACCGTACTTAGATGACATCCTGGTTCAGGCACCATCCTGTCGGCTGGCAGAGGACCATTCAAAAGCTCTTCTTCGATCTCATGGATGGAAGATAAACTTAGAAAAGAGTTCTCTTGTTCCCAGTACCAGGGTGGAATTCCTGGGTACGATACTAGACTCAATATCCATTAAGGATATTTCTTACGGACCAGAGCCATTACAAAATAACTTCGAATTGTCTTGCCCTACAGACCTCCTTAAGGCCCTCTGTGGCCCGGTGTATGGAGGTAATTGGGCTCATGGTGTCAAGCATAGACATCATTCCATTCACCAGATTCCATCTCAGACCTCTTCAGCTGTGCATGCTGATTCAGTGGAACGGCGACCACTTGGATCTGTGGCAACAGATTTTTTTGGACAACCGGTCGAGAGAATCACTCTCTTGGTGGTTCTGTCCAGATCACCTGTCCCAAGGGACATCCTTCTTGAGACCATCCTGGGAGATTGTGACTACGGACGCAAGTCTATCAGGATGGAGAGCTGTTTGGGGTGCCAGGAGGGCACAGTGTCTGTGGACTCGAGGGGAATCTCTCCTCCCGATCAACATTTTGGAACTTCGAGCAATCTTCAATGCTCTGAAGTCTTGGCCTTTTCTGGATTCGTCCCAATTTATCAGATTCCAATCGGACAACATAACCTCAGTGGCTTACATCAACCATCAGGGGGGAACGAGGAGCTCCCTAGCAATGAGGGAAGTATCTCGGATTCTGGAATGGGCGGAAGCCCACAACTGCTCGCTGTCAGTGATCCACATTCCGGGTGTGGACAACTGGGAAGCGGATTTCCTCAGCAGACAATCCTTTCACCTGGGGGAATGGTCTCTCCACCCTGAGGTGTTTGCGCAGATTTGCAACAGATGGGGGACGCCGGAGATAAATCTTGGTTTCCCGGCTCAATTCCAAGCTACCCACATACGGGTCGCGATCCAGGGATCCTCAGACGGAGCTAATAGATGCATTAGCAGTGCCTTGGAGGTTCAACCTAGTTTACATTTTTCTACCGTTACCACTTGTTCCTCGGGTAGTGGCCTGCATCAAACAAGAGTGATCTTCAGCAATACTAATTGCTCCATCGTGGCCGCAAAGGATGTGGTTTGCATACCTGGTGGGGATGTCTTCAGCTCCTCCATGGAGGTTACCCTGTCGCAGGGATCTGCTGGAACAGGTCCTTTTCTCTGAGGCTGACTGCGTGGAGATTGAACGCTTAGTCCTTGCCAAGAGAGGTTTTTCTGAGAGAGGGATTGATGCTCTCATTCAAGCTCAAAAGCTGGTCATTCGTTGCATCTATCATAAGGTGTGGAGGACCTACTTATTCTGGTGTGAAGAGCGTGGATACTCTTGGCATAAGATCAAGGTTTCCAGGATTCTTTCTGTTCTCCAGGAGAGTCTGGAAAAGGGACTTTCTGCTAGTTTCCTAAAGGGACTGATTTCAGCTCTGTTTAATTGCACAATCAAACCTGTGTTTAGATCTTCCGCTCCTCCTTGGAGTTTAAATCTAGTTCTTAAAGTTTTGCAGAGGGCTCCGTTTGAGCCTATGCATGTGGTTGACATTAAATGACTGTCTTGGAAGGTTCTTTTTCCTACTGGCTTTTGCTGCGGCGCACAGAGTCTCTGAGATGGCTGCCCTGCAATGTGAGCCTCCTTACCTAGTTTTTCATGCTGATAAGGCTGTTCTTCGTACTGTGGGTCAGGTTTTCTCCCTGGGTTTGTTTCTGATCGCAACATCAATCAGGAGATTGTGGTTCCTTCCTTGTGTCCTAATCCTCCTTCGAGGGAACGGTTCTTGATAATTTGGATGTTGTTCAGGCTTTGAAGTTCTATCTTCAAGCTACGAAGGAATTTAGACAAACTTCTTCTTTGTTTGTTGTCTATTCTGGGAAGCGTAGAGGGCAGAAGGCCTATTCCACTTCCTTATCTTTTTGGTTGAGTCTTTTTCGCTTAGCATATGAGACAGCGGGACATACGCCTCCTCAGAGGATTAAGGCTCATTCATCTAGAGCTGTGGCTTTGTCTTGGGCCTTTAAGAATAAGGCCTCTATAGAGCAGATTTGTAGGGCTGCTACCTTGTCTTCCTTACATACCTTTTCAAAATTTTACAAGTTTGACGTTTTTGCTTCGGCTGAAGCTGCTTTTGGGAGAGAGGTTTTGCAGGCTGTGGTGCCCTCAGAATAGGGTCTGCCTCTCTCTTTTTTTTTTTCCCTCCCGTTTTCATTGTGTCCTCTAGAGCTTGGGTATATGTTTCCCACAAGTAAGGAATGTAGCCATGGACTCTCATATTTAGAAGGAAAACCTAAATTATGCTTACCAGGTTATTTCCTTTCCTTCTATATGAGGACAGTCCACCTCCCCTGCCCGTGTTCTCAGTTGTGCGGACCAAACTTTTTGTTTATTCTTCTGTCACCCTTTATACCCTGATATTTCTCCTACTGTTCCTTGTTCTCTTGGCAGAATGACTGGGATATGAGGGAAGTAGGGGATGTATTTAAGCCTTTGGCTGGGGTGTCTTTGTTTCCTCCTGGTGGCCAGATTCTGTATTCCCGCAAGTAAGGAATGAAGCTGTGGACTCTCCTCATACAGAAGGAAAGGAAATGATCTAGTAAGCATAATTTATGTTTTTAAGAATACTTATAACAGCTATACATTTGTCTAAGTGGAATGGTACTTTTTAAAGAGATATAAACTCATTTAAACTTTAAAGAAAATATCACTATTTTTTTTTAAATGGAAACTACGTTTATTAGAAAACATTTTTATATGAATATAATTTTTATATAAATACATGTTTTTTTACAACTTCACTCATTTTAGGTTGTTTGGCCAACCGCAAATATTTACTTTGTAATTATTGTACTAAAATAAATGTGCATGTCTGTTTGTTTTTTTTATAAATCTATATAGGTTTATATTTTATATATACATGTTTTACTAATCTCATGCAAGTTATATTCCCGATTCAGGTGGTATTATCTTATTGTTTAGCGCTTCCTTTAGTGTTATCATATCTGTTTTTAAGCTATTTACACTCTGGCCATACAAACTACTTATTCCTTTGAAGGACCATTCCTCTTTTAAGGATCCTGGAAAGAAAGCCTGAATGTTTTCATTGATGGGCCTTTCAGCTTGCAGTCTTAATGTTTAGGATTGCTGTCGGTATTGCCCGTGTACAGCATTCTCCACAGTAAATTTTGCCAGCTGGGTGGCATTATGAAGTAGCAGGCTGGGGGCAGGGTAATATTTCTCCAACATAGGTGTGTCCGGTCCACGGCGTCATCCTTACATGTGGGATATTCTCTTCCCCAACAGGAAATGGCAAAGAGCCCAGCAAAGCTGGTCACATGATCCCTCCTAGGCTCCGCCTACCCCAGTCATTCTCTTTGCCGTTGCACAGGCAACATCTCCACGGAGATGGTTAAGAGTTTTTTGGTGTTTAAAGAAAAATTTCTCAACAAGCTGAACCTGATGTTGTAACTTTTAAATTTAAATTAGAACATCTACGCGCACTGCTTAAGGAGATATTATCTACTCTGGATGATTGTGACAATTTGGTCATTCCAGAGAAATTATGTAAGATGGACAAGTTCCTAGAGGTTCCGGTGCCCCCCGATGCTTTTCCTATACCCAAGCGGGTGGCGGACATAGTAAATAAGGAGTGGGAAAGGCCCGGCATACCTTTTGTTCCTCCCCCTATATTTAAGAAATTATTTCCTATAGTCGACCCCAGAAAGGACTTATGGCAGACAGTCCCCAAGGTCGAGGGGGCGGTTTCTACTCTAAACAAACGCACTACTATTCCTATAGAAGATAGTTGTGCTTTCAAAGATCCTATGGATAAAAAATTAGAGGGTTTGCTTAAAAAGATGTTTGTTCAGCAAGGTTACCTTCTACAACCAATTTCATGCATTGTTCCTGTCACTACGGCACCGTGTTTCTGGTTCGAAGAACTAGAAAAGTCGCTCAATAAAGAATCTTCGTATGAGGAGGTTATGGACAGAGTTCAAGCACTTAAATTGGCTAACTCTTTTATTTTAGATGCCAAATTCAGGGTTTGCTATCGTGGCGCGCAGAGCGCTTTGGCTAAAGTCTTGGTCAGCGGATGTGTCTTCCAAGACAAAATTGCTTAACATCCCTTTCAAGGGTAAAACACTGTTTGGTCCTGATTTGAAAGAGATTATTTCAGACATCACCGGGGGAAAGGGCCACGCCCTCCCTCAGGATAGGTCTTTTAAGGCTAAAAATAAGCCTAATTTTCGTCCCTTTCGCAGAAACGGACCAGCCTCTAATTCTACATCCTCTAAGCAAGAGGGTAATACTTCACAACCCAAACCAGCCTGGAGACCGATGCAAGGCTGGAACAAGGGTAAGCAGGCCAAGAAGCCTGCCACTGCTACCAAAACAGCATGAAGGGATGGCCCCTGATCTGGGACCGGATCTGGTGGGGGGCAGACTTTCTCTCTTTGCTCAGGCTTGGGCAAGAGATGTTCAGGATCCTTGGGCACTAGAAATAGTTTCTCAAGGTTATCTCCTGGAATTCAAGGAACTACCCCCAAGGGGAAGGTTCCACAGGTCTCAATTATCTTCAAACCAAATAAAAAGACAGGCATTCTTACATTGTGTAGAAGACCTGTTAAAGATGGGAGTAATTCATCCAGTTCCAATAGGAGAACAAGGGATGGGGTTTTACTCTGTTCATAGTTCCCAAAAAAGAGGGAACATTCAGACCAATTTTAGATCTCAAGATCCTAAACAAATTTCTCAGGGTTCCATCGTTCAAAATGGAAACCATTCGAACGATCCTTCCCACCATCCAGGAAGGTCAATTTATGACCACGGTGGATTTAAAGGATGCGTACCTACATATTCCTATCCACAAGGAACATCATCAGTTCCTAAGGTTCGCTTTTCTGGACAAGCATTACCAGTTTGTGGCACTTCCATTCGGATTAGCCACTGCTCCGAGAATTTTCACAAAGGTACTAGGGTCCCTTCTAGCGGTTCTAAGACCAAGGGGCATTGCAGTAGTACCTTACTTGGACGACATCCTGATTCAAGCGTCGTCTCTGTCAAAAGCAAAGGCTCATACGGACATCGTCCTAGCCTTTCTCAGATCTCACGGATGGAAAGTGAACAAAGAAAAAAGTTCTCTGTCCCCGTCAACAAGAGTTCCCTTCTTGGGAACAATAATAGATTCCTTAGAAATGAGGATTTCTCCAACATTGGTGTGTCCGGTCCACGGCGTCATCCATTACTTGTGGGATATTCTCCTCCCCTACAGGGAAAGGCAAGGAGAGCACACAGCAGAGCTGTCCATATAGCTCCCCCTCTAGCTCCGCCCCCCAGTCATTCTCCTTGCCGCTCTGAACAAGTAGCATCTCCTCGGGGATGGTGAGGAGTTTGTGGTGTTAGTTGTAGTTTTTTATATCTTCTATCAAGAGTTTGTTATTTTAAAATAGTGCTGGCTTGTACTATTTACTCTACAACAGAAAAGTGATGAAGATTTCTGTTAAGAGGAATATGATTTTAGCACAAGTAACTAGAATCCATTGCTGTTACCACGCAGGACTGTTGAAACAAGAGAACTTCAGTTGGGGGTAACAGTTTGCAGACTCATCTGCTTCAGGTATGACTAGTCTCCTTCTAACAACACAGGCTAATGCTAGATGACAGTCATTTTTCCCCTCAGGGAAAATGGTAAGCCATTTTTCTTTCACCTCAGCAAAAAAGATAACAGGCTTCCCCTTTTTGATTTTTATGCTGGTAGACACTGTTAGGGGCAAAATCGATTGGTTTTTATTACAATATCATGGCATTTGAACTGTTTTATAAGCTCATATACACTTGGGAACGTTTTTTTTATTGATCTGGCATGTTTTAGACACCTAAATCTAGTCAGGAAGGCCCCTTCACTCTAGTGTGCTGAGGGAGGAAGCCTCATTTTGGTGCTTCAGCTGTGCAGTTGATTTCAAGGCAGTGCATGCAGTTTTCATGTGAGAGGGTCCTGTGACTCAGAAATTGACTCCAGAAGGCTTATTTCTGTGGATGATTGACCCCTAAGGAAGGTAAAATGCTGCAGCAATACTGTAGCAGGGATTGTAGTGTATTAAAACGGTTAAATCCAACAATTAGCTCTGGTTTGCTTGTTTTAAGAGCTAGAGTCTCCATATTTGCTGTGCAATACTTTCTAAGCATTAAGACACTGGGGTCCAAATTTCATAAAAATCGGATATTGCCTTCATAGTTTTTTGAACATTCAGAAATAAAGTGTGTAATGTTATTATTTAAAGAGACAGTAACGTTTTTGTTTAAAATCGTTTTTATTGCATTGTTTGCCTGCCTAAATCTGTTTAACATGTCTATGCCATCAGATAACCTATGTTCTGTGTGTGTAGAGACAAATGTGTTCCCCCTTTGAGTGTTTGGGATAATTGTGCCATAGCGTCCAAACAAAATAAGGACAGCTCTGTTACATTTCATAATGTTGCCCAAGATAATTTATCTAATGAAGGTAGTGAGGATAATTCTACATCCTCTCCTTCTGTGTCTACACCAGCTTTGCCCGCGCAGGCGACACCTAGCGCACCAGTGCTTATTTCTATGCAACAATTAACAGCAGTAGTGGATAATTCTATAGCAAATCTTTTATCCAAACTGCCAGCATTTCAGAGAAAGCGTGATTGTTCAGTTTTAAATACAGATTAAAAAAGGATGAACAATCAGACGCTGACGATGTCTTATCTATTTTACCCTCACATCAATCGGAATTGGCTGTGAGGGAAGGGCTGTCTGAGGGTGAAATTTCAGACTCAGGAAAAATTTCTCAACAGGCAGAACCTGATATAGTAGCATTTAAATTTAAGCTAGAACATCTCCGCGCTTTGCTTAAGGAGGTATTAGCTACTCTGGATGACTGTGATTCTGTAGTAGTACCAGAGAAGTTGTGCAAATTGGACAAATTTTTAGAGGTCCCAGTGCACGAAGACGCTTTCCAATACCCAAGAGGGTAGCGAGCATAGTGGATAAGGAGTGGGAGAAGCCAGGTGTACCCTTTGCCCCACCTCCTATATTTAAGAAAATGTTTCCCATAGTAGACCCTAGAAGGGACGCATGGCAGACGGTCCCGAAGGTTGAGGGAGCTGTTTCAACACTAGCGAAGCGCACAACTATTCCTATAGAGGACAGCTGCGCTTTCAAAGATCCTATGGATAAAAATTGGAAGGATTGCTTAAAAAGATTTTTGTTCAACAAGGGTTCATCCTTCAACCAGCTACGTGTGTTATTACTGTCACTTCAGCGGCGTCCTTTTGGTTCGAGGAACTAGAAAGGTTGCTCCAGAAAGAGACTTCCTATGAAGAAGTCATGGACAGAATTCACGCATTAAAGTTAGCTAATTCCTTTATATTGGATGCCGCTTTTCAAATAACGAAATTGGCGGCGAAAAACTCAGGTTTTGCTATAGTAGCGCGGAGGGCGCTTTGGCTAAAATCCTGGTCGGCAGATGTGTCGTCCAAGACTAAGTTACTTAATATTCCTTTCAAGGGTAAGACCCTTTTTGGGCCGGAATTGAAGGAAATTATTTCAGACATCACTGGGGGTAAGGGCCATGCCCTCCCACAGGATAGGCCTTTTAAGGCTAAGAACAAGTCTAATTTTCGTTCCTTTCACAATTTCAGGAACGGACCGGCTAATAACTCCACTGCCGCTAGACAAGAAGGTAACGCGGCCCAGCCCAAACCCGCTTGGAAGCCCATGCAAGGCTGGAACAAGGGTAAACAGACCAAGAAACCTGCTGCTGCTACCAAGACAGCATGAAGGGGTAGCCCCCGATCCGGGACCGGATCTGGTAGGGGGCAGACTATCTCTCTTCGCTCAGGCTTGGGCAAGAGATGTTCCGGATCCCTGGGTACTAGAAATAGTCTCCAAGGGATACCTGCTAGAGTTCAAGGGACTTCCTCCAAAGGGAAGATTCCACCTGTCTCACTTATCTTCAGACCAGATAAAGAAACAGGCATTCTTACATTGTATAAGAGACCTATCAAAGATGGGAGTGATAAACCCAGTCCCCTCCGGGGAACAAGGTCTAGGTTTTTACTCAAACCTGTTTGTGGTTCCCAAAAAAGAGGGAACTTTCAGGCCAATCCTGTATTTAAAGATATTAAACAATTTCCTCAGAGTTCCATCCTTCACGTGGCTCTTCCATTCGGTTTAGCCACCGCTCCCAGAATTTTCTCAAAGGTGCTAGGGTCCCTTCTAGCGGTCCTAAGGCCGAGGGGCATCGCTGTAGCACCTTATCTAGACGACATCCTAATCCAAGCGTCATTTCTTTCCAAAGCGAGGGCCCACACAGACATTGTGTTGGCTTTTCTCAGATCTCACGGGTGGAAGGTGAACATAGAAAAGAGTTCACTGTCACCGTCCACAAGGGTTCCGTTTCTGGGAACAATAATAGATTCTATGGAAATGAAGATCTTCCTGACAGAAGTCAGAAAGTTAAAGCTTCTAAACGCTTGTCGAGTTCTTCATTCTATTCCTCAACCCTCCATAGCTCGGTGCATGGAAGTAATAGGACTAATGGTCGCAGCAATGGACGTGGTTCCTTTTGCTCTAATTCATCTAAGACCATTACAGCTGTGCATGCTCAATCAGTGGAATGGGGACTATACAGACTTGTCTCCCCAAATTCAAGTAGACCAGGTAACCAGGGACTCACTTCTCTGGTGGTTGACCCAGGATCACCTGTCTCAGGGAATGAGTTTCCGCAGACCGGAGTGGGTCATTGTCACGACCGACGCCAGCCTCTTGGGGTGGGGCACGGTCTGGGACTCCCTGAAAGCTCAGGGCCTATGGTCTCGGGAAGAGTCGCTTCTCCCGATAAACATTTTGGAACTAAGAGCAATATTCAATGCGCTCCTGGCTTGACCTCAGCTAGCGAAAGCCAGGTTCATAAGATTTCAGTCGGACAACATAACGACTGTTGCATAAATCAATCATCAGGGGGGAACAAAGAGTTCCCTAGCGATGAAGGAAGTAACCAAGATCATCCAATGGGCAGAGAATCACTCCTGCCATCTATCTGCTATTCACATCCCAGGAGTAGACAACTGGGAGGCGGACTATTTGAGTCGTCAGACTTTCCATCCGGGGGAGTGGGAACTCCACCCGGAGGTCTTTGCTCAGTTAACCCAATTATGGGGCATTCCAGACATGGATCTAATGGCGTCCCGTCAGAACTTCAAGATTCCTTGTTACGGGTCCAGATCCAGGGATCCCAAGGCGATTCTAGTGGATGCATTAGTGGCGCCTTGGTCGTTCAACCTAGCGTATGTGTTTCCACCGTTTCCTCTCCTTCCCAGGCTCATAGCCAGGATCAAACAGGAAAAGGCCTCGGTGATTCTGATAGCTCCTGCGTGGCCACGCAGGACTTGGTATGCAGACCTGGTGAATATGTCATCGGCTCCACCATGGAAGCTACCTTTGAGACAGGATTTTCTAGTACAAGGTCCATTCGAACATCCAAATCTAGTTTCTCTGCAGCTGACTGCTTGGAAATTGAACGCTTGATTTTATCCAAACGTGGGTTTTCGAATTCTGTGACAGATACTCTGGTCCAAGCCAGAAAACCTGTGACTAGAAAGATTTACCATAAAATATGGCGTAAATATATCTGTTGGTGTGAATCCAAGGGATTCTCCTGGAGTAAAATAAAAATTCCAAGGATTCTCTCCTTTCTCCAAGAAGGTTTGGATAAAGGGTTGTCCGCTAGTTCTCTAAAGGGACAGATTTCTGCTTTATCTGTCTTGTTACACAAACGACTGGCAGCTGTGCCAGATGTACAAGCTTTTGTTCAGGCTTTGGTTAGAATCAAGCCTGTTTACAGAACCATGACTCCTCCTTGGAGTCTAAATTTAGTTCTTTCAGTTCTTCAAGGGGTTCCGTTTGAACCTTTACATTCCATAAATATTAAGTTATTATCTTGGAAAGTACTGTTTTTGGGTGCTATTTCTTCTGCTAGAAGAGTTTCTGAATTATCTGCTTTGCAGTGTAATCCACCCTATCTGGTTTTCCATTCAGATAAGGTTGTTTTGCGTACTAAGCCTGGTTTTCTTCCAAAAGTTGTTTCCAACAAGAATATTAACCAGGAAATAGTTGTTCCTTCTCTGTGTCCGAAACCAGCTTCAAAGAAGGAACGTTTATTACACAATTTAGATGTTGTTCGTGCTTTAAAGTTCTATTTAGAAGCAACAAAAGATTTTAGACAAACCTCATCTTTGTTTGTCGTTTACTCTGGTAAGAGGAGAGATCAAAAAGCTACTGCTACCTCTCTCTCTTTCTGGCTAAAAAGCATTATCCGATTGGCCTATGAGACTGCCGGACGACAGCCTCCTGACCGAATCACAGCTCACTCTACTAGGGCTGTGGCTTCCACATGGGCCTACAAGAACAAGGCTTCTGTTGATCAGATATGTAAGGCAGCGACTTGGTATTCTCTGCACACTTTTGCCAAATTCTACAAATTTGATACTTATGCTTCTTCGGAGGCTATTTTTGGGAGAAAGGTTTTGCAAGCCGTGGTGCCTTCCATTTAGGTAACCTGATTTGCTCCCTCCCTTCATCCGTGTCCTAAAGCTTTGGTATTGGTTCCCACAAGTAATGGATGACGCCGTGGACCGGACACACCAATGTTGGAGAAAACAGAATTTATGCTTACCTGATAAATTACTTTCTCCAACGGTGTGTCCGGTCCACGGCCCGCCCTGGTTTTCCTAATCAGGTTGAAATTTTTTTTGTCTTTATACACTACAGTCACCACGGCACCCTATAGTTTCTCCTTTTTCTCCTAACCGTCGGTCGAATGACTGGGGGGCGGAGCTAGAGGGGGAGCTATATGGACAGCTCTGCTGTGTGCTCTCCTTGCCTTTCCCTGTAGGGGAGGAGAATATCCCACAAGTAATGGATGACGCCGTGGACCGGACACACCGTTGGAGAAAGTAATTTATCAGGTAAGCATAAATTCTGTTTTTTCTGACAGAGGTCAGAAAATCAAAAATTCTAAGCTCTTGTCAAGTACTTCATTCTGTTCTTCGTCCTTCCATAGCGCAGTGCATGGAAGTAATAGGATTGATGGTTGCAGCAATGGACATAGTTCCTTTTGCACGAATTCATCTAAGACCATTACAACTGTGCATGCTCAGACAGTGGAATGGGGATTATACAGACTTGTCTCCGACAATTCAAGTAGATCAAAAGACCAGAGATTCACTCCGTTGGTGGCTGATCCTGGACAACCTGTCACAGGGAATGAGCTTCCGCAGACCAGAGTGGGTCATTGTCACGACCGACGCCAGTCTGGTGGGCTGGGGCGCGGTCTGGGAACCCCTGAAAGCTCAGGGTCTATGGTCTCGGGAAGAATCTCTTCTCCCGATAAACATTCTGGAACTGCGAGCGATATTCAATGCTCTCAAAGCTTGGCCTCAACTAGCAAAGGCCAAATTCATAAGGTTTCAATCAGACAACATGACGACTGTTGCATATATCAACCATCAGGGGGGAACAAGGAGTTCCCTGGCGATGGAGGAAGTGACCAAGATAATTCAATGGGCGGAGGATCACTCCTGCTACTTGTCTGCAATCCACATCCCAGGAGTAGAAAATTGGGAAGCGGATTTTCTGAGTCGTCAGACATTCCATCCGGGGGAGTGGGAACTCCATCCGGAAATCTTTGCCCAAATAACTCAATTATGGGGCATTCCAGACATGGATCTGATGGCGTCTCGTCAGAACTTCAAGGTTCCTTGCTACGGGTCCAGATCCAGGGATCCCAAGGCGACTCTAATAGATGCACTAGTAGCACCTTGGACCTTCAACCTAGCTTATGTATTCCCACCGTTTCCTCTCATTCCCAGGCTGGTAGCCAGGATCAATCAGGAGAGGGCTTCGGTGATCTTGATAGCTCCTGCGTGGCCATGCAGGACTTGGTATGCAGACCTGGTGAATATGTCATCGGCTCCACCATGGAAGCTACCTTTGAGACAGGACCTTCTTGTTCAAGGTCCATTCGAACATCCGAATCTGGTCTCCCTCCAACTGACGGCTTGGAGATTGAACGCTTGATTTTATCAAAGCGTGGGTTTTCAGATTCTGTAATAGATACTATGATTCAGGCTAGAAAGCCTGTAACTAGAAAAATTTACCATAAAATATGGAAAAAATATATCTGTTGGTGTGAATCTAAAGGATTCCCCTGGAACAAGATAAAAATTCCTAAGATTCTATCCTTTCTACAAGAAGGTTTGGAGAAAGGATTATCTGCAAGTTCTCTGAAGGGACAGATCTCTGCTTTATCTGTTTTACTTCACAAACGGCTGGCAGCTGTGCCAGATGTTCAAGCATTTGTTCAGGCTCTGGTTAGAATCAAGCCTGTTTACAGACCTTTGACTCCTCCCTGGAGTCTAAATCTAGTTCTTTCAGTTCTTCAAGGGGTTCCGTTTGAACCCTTACATTCCGTAGATATTAAGTTATTATCTTGGAAAGTTTTGTTTTTGGTTGCAATTTCTTCTGCTAGAAGAGTTTCAGAGTTATCTGCTCTGCAGTGTTCTCCGCCCTATCTGGTGTTCCATGCAGATAAGGTGGTTTTGCGTACTAAGCCTGGTTTTCTTCCGAAAGTTGTTTCCAACAAAAATATTAACCAGGAGATAGTTGTACCTTCTTTGTGTCCGAATCCAGTTTCAAAGAAGGAACGTTTGTTACACAATTTGGACGTAGTCCGTGCTCTAAAATTCTATTTAGAGGCTACTAAAGATTTCAGACAAACATCTTCTTTGTTTGTTGTTTATTCTGGTAAAAGGAGAGGTCAAAAAGCAACTTCTACCTCTCTTTCTTTTTGGCTTAAAAGCATTATCCGATTGGCTTATGAGACTGCCGGACGGCAGCCTCCTGAAAGAATCACAGCTCACTCTACTAGGGCTGTGGCTTCCACATGGGCCTTCAAGAACGAGGCTTCTATTGACCAGATATGTAAGGCAGCGACTTGGTCTTCTCTGCACACTTTTGCCAAATTTTACAAATTTGATACTTTTGCTTCTTCGGAGGCTATTTTTGGGAGAAAGGTTTTGCAAGCTGTGGTGCCTTCCGTTTAGGTGACCTGATTTGCTCCCTCCCTTCATCCGTGTCCTAAAGCTTTGGTATTGGTTCCCACATGTAAGGATGACGCCGTGGACCGGACACACCTATGTTGGAGAAAACAGAATTTATGTTTACCTGATAAATTACTTTCTCCAACTGTGTGTCCGGTCCACGGCCCGCCCTGGTTTTTTTAATCAGGTCTGATGAATTATTTTCTCTAACTACAGTCACCACGGTATCATATGGTTTCTCCTATGCATATTTCCTCCTGTCCGTCGGTCGAATGACTGGGGTAGGCGGAGCCTAGGAGGGATCATGTGACCAGCTTTGCTGGGCTCTTTGCCATTTCCTGTTGGGGAAGAGAATATCCCACATGTAAGGATGACGCCGTGGACCGGACACACCGTTGGAGAAAGTAATTTATCAGGTAAGCATAAATTCTGTTTTTCTAATATATCATTTTCTGCAATCCAAAGCACAAATTAATTGCATATTGTAGCATAAATGTATTTTAAGAATAAAGTTGGGCAATAAAAATTTAACATTTTTAATATTTAGCTAATTTTAGCTTAATATTGGCTAAAATTTAAGCTAGGAAATCAGTAAAATCAGTCGGGTGGTGCACCCGCTAAAAAATAGGTCCTGGGGAGAACACTGTGTGTAACTGCTGCTACCGTTGTTTGGTTTGATAATATTTCAAAACTTCTTTCTGGGGATTCTACGCTGGATGAAATTCAGAATCTATTAAATCTCCTAAGAACTGCAAATCGCTTTATTTTTTATTCAACTGTAGAAATGATGTACATTCAATGCAAAAAATACTGCCTAGGCTGTTTTGTACAGATATGTTTTATGGCTTATATTTCTGGTCTGCTAATGAGGTTTATAAATGCAGATTACTATCTGTTACCTTTTAGGATAGTAGGGAAATAGGGTGGTAGTTGGATGGGGAGGTTGGATCGAGAGAAGGTTTTTGAGGATAGGTGTGACCAGTGCATGTTTTAGAGATAAGGGAAATATACCGGTGCTGAGGGAGAGGTTGGAAATGTGTGTGAGTAGAAGAGAGGGAGGGGGAGTAGCTGTGAGGGGATCGGGTCGAGGGGACAGGTAGTTAGGTGAGAGCACAGTATAAGTGCAGAAACTTCTTCCTCAGTAACAGGGGCGAAAGGGTTAAATATATGGGTATGTGGGTTTTGGTTGATTGCAAGCTTTTGAGGGGGTGAGAGACTGGAAGTATGTTGGGAGCTGATTTAGTTTCTGATGGATTCAATTTTGTTGTTGAAGTGCTGGCAAAATCTTGAGCTGAGAGAGAAGTTGTATTAGGAGGTGGGGGTGGGCGGATGAAGAGTATTGAAAGTGGAGAACAGACGTTTTGGGTTTGAAGAAAGTAGAGATGAGAGTAGAGAAGTAATGTTGCTTATGAAGATTAAGGGCAAACTAGTAGTATTTCAAGATGAAGTGAAGAAAGTCAGCTCAACACAGAGATTTTCTCCAGTGCTGCTCAGCAGTACGGGAACTTCTTCGTAGGTACCGTGTCAGAGGAGTGTTCCAGGGCTGAGGGTGAGTGTGTGATTTCCGAGCTATAGTAGGAGAGGACCGATGGTAAGGGTGGAATTATAGTGGCAGATTGGTCAGGGCAGGAAAAGGATGAGATGGAGAGGGGAGGTTCAAAAGAACTAGCAAGCTGTTGCTGATCTAATGACATAATGCTTCTATGAAGTTTGGTGTGAGGGTTTAGAAAGAGCGAGAGTTGTAGGGAGGGATGAGATGTTGCAAGTGAGGAGATGATGGTCAGAAAGAGGAAAAGGGGAGATTGTGAAGTCTTAAATAGTGCATTGATAGCTAAAGATCAGATCAAGGGAGTGACCATCTTTTGTGAGTGGGATAGTCAGTCCATTGTGACAGACCGAAAGAGGAAGTGAGTTGCAGAAGTAGTTTTGGAGAGGAGGCAGTGAGATTGTCAAGAGGGATGTTGACGTCGCCAAGAATGAGGGCAGGGGTGTCTGAGGAAAGAAAATAAGGTAGCCAGGCAGCAAAGTGATCTTGAAATTGAGTTGAGCAGGGGGGGGGGGATATGACTGCAACACGTATAGAGAGCTCAGAGAATAAGTGAGGGAAGGCATGGGTTGTATTTGTTGAAAGGTGCAATGAGAGGAAAGTAAAATACCTACACCACCTCATTGTCTACTACCAGACCTAGGTGTGTGGCTAAAGTGGAGACCCCAATGTGACAGTCCAGCAGTGGATGCTGTGTCTAAAGGAGGAAGCCAAGTTTCTGTGAGAGTCAAAAGGTTCAGGGAGTGGGAGATAAAAAGGTTATGGATAGAAGTGAGCTTGTTGCAAACAGAGCGAGAGTTCCTGAGTGCACAAGTGAAGGGGTGGTGGCTTTAGATGGAATGTGAGTAAGGTTACAAAAGTTTTGTTTTCTGAGTCTATGGAAAGGTACACATGGATGTGCACGACTAGGAAGTTATTGGGGACCAGGATTAGGGGAGATGTCACCAGTAGCTAGTATGAGCAAGAGGGAGACTGACATGAGATTCAGATTTGCAGTAATGAGACCATTTTAGGGATGAGGTGCAGGGGGAAGAAAAGGTGTTTAGGAATGTGTTAAGTTCATGAGTTCAAAAGTAAGGTGAGTTTAAGAGAGACGGGCTAATGAACAGTGCAGGTGGTGAGGGGGAAGGAGTAATTGAGTAAAGTAGTTTGTTATAGAGACAAGAGGTAGCAAAAAGGAATATCAATATATTGAGCATTTTTACAAGAATGGGAACCAATTAAACACATAAAACACAGAATTACATTAGCACTTGCATAAGGAAACAGATACTTAAAACACAAAATTACAAAGGTACTTGCCTTGTGTCTTGCCCCTTGTCCAATCCTTGGTCAATTCTCGTATAATTCTTATCTTAGTGCCTCACTTATAAAATGTTCACTTCACAAAGGTGAACATATGCTATTGTGATAATGCACACTGCCCAAGCAATGCACATCCCAAACTAGTGTTAAATATATAAAGGCAGGGCAGTCAGCTGGGTCCACTAAATTAATTGATTACCAAGTCAAAAACAATTTAAAAGGCCAATTGGAAAGTTAGATTCTAGTCAGGTTAAGATAATCGGACAATAAAATTTGGTATTCAGCAAGCAGAATACCAAATCTATCTTCTGCTGTTTTAAACTTGTGAGTATATAGTAGCTGGGAGACATGCTTGTCTTGCAGGCCTTTTTGGCAGTACAACTCCTATTCCATAAGGGAAACCATCCTGAAGGAGCTACTTTCTGTTCCTCTGAGGATACAAGTCCCCAGCTAGTTGGTGAAGTTAAGCTCCAGGGCAAATTCACAACAACAAGGTGCTTGTTTCACTGGCTTTAGCTGGAGAGTTGTTTAAAATCTGAAATAAATGTGATTGCATTTTATAGCCAAGTGATGTATACATTTCATAGCCATGTTATGGTATGAAATTCTAATTAGTGGCTAAGGTCAATACCTTGGGTTGTCTATTTAGCAAATATATATAGGTTTAATATTAATTTTGAAAATGTGTGCAATTATGAGCCATGGACCCATTGAATGTATAAAGAAATCCTCTTTCAGAAATATGATTCACAGGTGTAATTAGAGGACTTCTAAATACCAAAACGAATGATAACCCCATTGTGACGTACAGGGTTTAACCAACCCTGCAACAGTCACCAGTTTGTAAAAGAAAGTTAACCGACCATTTCCACCTTAACCAGTTTGTCACAATCTAGCCACTCCAGGCAAGCCTGTAACTTAGTTCAGTGGGTGCCCAAACTCTCCTTTAATGTCACCTAAACTTCCTCTGCTGCCAGGCCCTTTATGATTATTATATGGGAAAACCCCATACTAAGATAGAAAAAAATACCAAAAACACAGAGAGTGGAGCCAGCACTCAATGGAGTCAGCTGTACTGTAGGTGAGCTCCTGCTTCTAAACTATGTGGAGACCATCAAAAGGGTGAAAGATATCGCCAGTAGCACAGCATCTGCCAGCTTAGACTATTAAGGATGTGCAGCATGCAAAAAAAGAATGTTCAGGCACCTGTAAGATCCTAATCTGCCAGTTTAATGTTACTGGGCCTACAGCCTACATCACACAAGACTGAAAGCACATAGGGTAAATTTAAGGGAAACGGCGGCCGCATAGGACAGTACTCTCCCAACCCTTGGGATATTGTTGCTGGCTCTCCTGCTGTATCTGGAGTCTGCACCATGTGTAGCTGGGGTTACAATCTGATCTCCCGGATTTACCATTAGCACGTCACGCATTAATGGGCCTGCAACCTGCGCCACACAAGACGGAAGGCGCAAAAGCAGCGCTAAGGGCAGCATAGGAAAAATCAAGAAGGGGTGGTATCAGGAATTCAGTGATTACCTCCGATCCGGTGAGTAATAGAAGGATACACCAGGGGAATAAAAAAACACCTAATAGTATTAATGTAACATTTAAAGGGGATTTAACTAGCAGCTTCTTCTGGTTATAGTTATCACATATATGCACCAATAATCCCATTTTCTTTTCATGTGTTACTTTAGTTAAAATTAAAATAATCTAACACTCATTGAAATTCACATATAAGCCTCTTCTATCAAACACTTTGTCATTTCACTCTTAAGTTATAAGAAGAAATATTAAAAATGTTTATATAATCCTGAACACATATTATTATTTTAGTAAAATTTATCCTATGACTGCACAGGTTCTGTGTAATTATTTTTTAGCAAGAATCCTAAAGTTTGTGAAAAAGTTGAGGAGTTTATGTTTCTTCTATAAAGGTAAGACGAGTCCACGGATTCATCCTTTACTTGTGGGATATTATCCTCCTGCTAACAGGAAGTGGCAAAGAGCACCACAGCAGAGCTGTCTATATAGCTCCTCCCTTAGCTCCACCCCCCAGTCATTCTCTTTGCCTACTCTAAGTACTAGGAAGGGTAAAGTGAAAGAGGTGATAAAATATTAGTTTTTACCCCACATTTTCGATCCCTGAGGGCAGGTAGGGCCACAGCAGGGCCGTGGCAAGGTGCCGGATCCGGGCCTATTTTCGATCTGCTTTGCAAATTAAGGGGTTAATTGTAAGCAGCAAGCTCTAACTCCTGAGGGGCCCTGGTGTATGTTTTGGGCCAAATCGATAAAAAAAAAATTGTTGTGCAATCTTAACTACCTATATTGTGTCTACATACAAAATTTTGAAAAATTTGGTGCATGTTTAGGCTGTTTTGCAGAACGTGTATGCTTTTTTTCTCTTAAAGGCGCAGTACCGTTTTTTAAGATTGTTATTTTTTTCACTAAATAAAGTGTTTTCATGCATATTTGTAGTCATTACTAGCCTGTTCAACATGTCTGACATTGAGGAAAGTCAATGTTCAATATGTTTAGAAGCCATTGTGGAACCTCCACTTAGAATGTGTCCCTCATTCATTGAAAGGTCAATAAATTGTAAAGAACATATTTTAGCTACTAAAAGTATTTCGCAGGATGATTCTCAGTCAGAAGAGAATCAGGTTTTGCCATCTAATTCTCCCCAAGTGTCACAACCATTAACGCCCGCACAAACGACGCCAAGTACTTCTAGTGCGTCTAATTCTTTCACCCTGCAAGATATGGCCGCAGTTATGAATACTACCCTCACAGAGGTTTTATCTAAGCTGCCTGGGTTGCAGGGGAAGCGCAGTAGGTCTGGTGTGAGAACAAACGCTGAGCCCTCTGACGCTTTATTAGCCATATCCGATGTACCCTCACAATGTTCTGAAGTGAGGGATTTGCTGGCTGAGGGAGAGGTTTCTGATTCAGGAAATATGTTCCCTCAGACAGATTCAGATATGACGGCTTTTAAATTTAAACTAGAACATGGAGGTTTTATTGACTCTGGATGATTGTGACCCTATTGTAGTTCCAGAGAAATTGTGTAAAATGGACAGATTCCTAGAGGTTCCTGCCTACACTGATGTTTTTCCGGTCCCTAAGAGGATTTCGGAAATTGTTACTAAGGAGTGGGATAGACCAGGTATTCCGTTCGCTCCCCCTCCTACTTTTAAGAAAATGTTTCCCATATCTGACGCCGTGCGGGACTCGTGGCAGACCCTCCCTAAGGTGGAGGGAGCTGTTTCTACCCTGGCTAAGCGTACAACTATACCTATCGAGGACAGTTGTGCTTTCAAAGATCCTATGGATAAAAAATTAGAGGGTCTTCTGAAGAAAATATTTGTTCACCAAGGTTTTCTTCTCCAACCTATAGCGTGCATTGTTCCTGTAACTACCGCAGCGTCCTTTTGGTTCGAGGCTCTGGAAGAGGCTTTTCAGGTTGAGACCCCATTAGATGATATTCTGGATAGAATTAGGGCTCTCAAGCTAGCTAATTCTTTCATTACAGATGCCGCTTTGCTTTTCAATTGGCTAAATTAGCGGCCAAGAATTCGGGTTTTGCCATTTTAGCGCGTAGAGCGTTATGGCTTAAGTCCTGGTCTGCTGATGTATCATCAAAAGCTAAGCTTTTAGCCATCCCTTTCAAGGGTAAGACCCTATTCGGGCCTGAACTGAAAGAGATCATTTCATACATCACTGGAGGGAAAGGCCATGCCCTTCCTCAGGATAAGACGAATAAGATGAGGACCAAACAAAATAATTTTTGTTCCTTTCGGAACTTCAAAGGTGGTCCCTCTACCTCTTCCCCTGCCGCAAAGCAAGAGGGGAATTTTGCTCAATCCAAGTCAGTCTGGAGACCTAACCAGACTTGGAACAAGGGTAAACAGGCCAAGAAGCCCGCTGCTGCCATCAAGACAGCATGAAGGGGTAGTCCCCTATCCGGGATCGGATCTAGTAGAGGGCAGACTTTCTCTCTTCACTCAGGCTTGGGCAAGAGACGTTCAGGACTCCTGGGCTTTAGAAATAGTAACCATGGGGTATCTTCTAGATTTCAAAGATTCTCCCCCAAGGGGGAGATTCCATCTTTCTCAATTGTCTGTAAACCAGACAAAAAGAGAGGCGTTCTTACGCTGTGTAGAAGACCTATATACCATGGGAGTGATCTGCCCAGTTCCGAAAACAGAACAGGGGCAAGGGTTCTACTCCAATCTGTTTGTGGTTCCCAAAAAAGATTGAACCTTCAGACCAATTTTGGATCTCAAGATTCTAAACAAATTCCTCAGAGTCCCATCCTTCAAGATGGAGACCATTCGGACTATTTTGCCAATGATCCAGGAGGGTCAATATATGACCACCGTGGACTTAAAGGATGCGTATCTAAACATTCCTATCCACAAAGATCATCACCAGTTCCTCAGGTTTGCCTTTCTGGACAAGCATTACCAGTTTGTGGCTCTTCCCTTCGGGTTGGCCACAGCTCCCAGAATTTTCACAAAGGTGCTAGGGTCCCTTCTGGCGGTTCTAAGGCCACGGGGCATAGCTGTGGCGCCTTATCTGGATGATATCTTAATCCAGGCGTCAACTTTCCAACTAGCCAAGTCTCACACGGACATCATGGTGGCTTTTCTAAGATCTCACGGGTGGAAGGTGAACGTACAAGAGAGTTCACTTACCCCTCTCACAAGAGTTCCTTTCCTGAGAACTCTGATAGATTCGGTGGACATGAAAATTTTTCTGACGGAGGTCAGGAAATCAAAGATTTTATCCATCTGCCGAGTTCTTCATTCCATTCCTCGCCCGTCAGTGGCTCAGTGTATGGAGGTAATCGGCTTAATGGTAGCGGCAATGGACATAGTTCCGTTTGCTCGCTTGCATCTCAGACCACTGCAACTTTGCATGCTCAAACAGTGGAATGGGGATTATGCAGATTTATCTCCTCAGATACATCCGGACCAAGAGACCAGAGACTCTCTTCTTTGGTCGTTGTCACAGGATCATCTGTCCAAGGGAATGTGTTTCCGCAGGCCAGCGTGGGTCATAGTGACGACGGACGCCAGCTTATTGGGCTGGGGTGCAGTCTGGAATTCCCTGAAAGCACAAAGATTGTGGACTCAGGAGGAGGCTCTCCTCCCGATAAATATTCTAGAACTGAGAGCGATATGCAACGCGCTTCAGGCGTGGCCTCAGCTGGCGTCGGCCAGATTCATAAGAT
>NC_069499.1:230102942-230105442 GCF_027579735.1 Bombina bombina
TAAACGGTGCCTCACTTGTGGATTGGTATTGGATGCATGGTTTGTTTCATAGTACTATGCATTACCGTATCCCTAAGGTCTGTTTCGCTTAGCATTGCTGGATGGACCTTGGGTGGCCGGACTAAATATAAAGATCACTTGCAGACTTTTTTGCCTTTATTTCCATACTAATGTTTTATCTATATTTGAATGCTATTAACTAATAAGGAAGTCTGTATATTGGAAAATGTTATTTGCCGCAGTCTCCTGCAACAGGGGTGGACAGTACCTTGTAGACTCATGCTATCCTGGATAAGACATTATGCATTTTACCTGTCGCAGAGTTAAACATATCAGTAGGCATATACTTTGTGAGATGCATGGTGTTCCTTGGGGGTGCCCTTATTTCCTGCCTGCGGCCGGGGTGGGAATCATAGCACTATACCATACAACACTAGGTAGTTATAACCCCTTGTCCCACACTTCCATCTCACAGGATTTAGCTAACTCTCTTGACTTTGTAATAGGCAGCCTTATACTAATATTAACTTCCCCATGCATGTGTATACCTACTTACTTACAGTTAAGCATGCCGCTGTTCCTGAGGGCTTAAAGTGTTAAGATTTGTTCAGTTGAGTTTTATATTTTTTTTCTTTCAGTACTGCAGATCATATTTGTGTATACTTTTGACGTGGTCTACTCAATGTCTAATATATCAGAATCTCAATTTATTATAGATGAGGTATATGCTTCGCCTACAGACCTATGAGACCTCTATATTGCATTGGTTATCAATTTTTTATATAAGAATTTTCACTTAAAGTGAAGGTAAAGTTTTGTTAAGCATCAATGGTATTTAGGATCCTTTTACTAACTCTAATCCAGTCGCTAGGTTTGTTTTTTTTAAATATTTTGTTATTTTGGTGTTTTTCTAACTATAGTTTGCTTACCGTTCCGTGCATATTCTCCTCCCATCCTCCATTTCCGGGTTTATGATACTGTGACGTATAGAGCGGGTGGGACCTCTTCTCAGCTCGTGCACATCGAGCATGGAATTACGCGCATGCGCATAATTTTTATTACTGATCTTTGCGCATTCGTTATCTTTGCACATTCGTTAATCGCGGTTGTTGCTCTATCTCAACAGAAAGAGTTGCTGTAGGTAATCGGAGCAAGACAAATATTTCCGATTTGTTGCCGTCTGAGTTGCTATGCTGTCCCGACTATGACTACAAACTAAAGTTTATACTGCGCATGCGCGAAACGTGGACGCGTGCGCTTGGCAAATGTGAAGTAGAAAATGTTACGCATGCGCGTCAAGACCCATCTGCTGATGACGAAAATTGACGGCCGCCTAACGGCCAGAAAATCAATTGGATGGCTCAACAACGTGATCGTTTTTTATAAAAAATAAAAATAAATTATCGGGTTGATTTTCGGAAAGCCGATTACATGACAATAACATACGATATCTAAGGTAATATAAATATTTGGAAATATTGATGAATGAAACTTATATTTATTTGCCTTGATATCTCTAATTGTTTATAATAGAGCGTTTGACTTTACCTTCACTTTAACTGCACTTGATATGAAAAGAGGTCATGGCAACCCTCTATGGGATGGCTTTGGCCTTTCTGTTTGCTGATGCATTTATGCTTTGGGCTGGTTATTGGAATTTAGTCCTCTATTTTAAGTACTGCAGCAAAAAGGTAATTTTACACATCTCAGGTACTTGCTCCTTCTAGGCAACATATGGTAATACGATCCTAAGTCCCAGCCATACTTAAAAGATCTGGGCCTCTTTTAGCAAGCTCATTTTATCTCATTACTGAATAATTCTCCAGCATTTATTATTTTCTTTCGCAACATATATCATAGGAAAATAACTCTATATATCTCATGCACTCAAACAGAAAACACACCATACGAAAAAGAATATGTATACTTTGTTATAAAACTGAGGTCTAGCAAGTGAGATCCATGAGTGGTCTCCTACATTTCATGGAGCCTTTTACCTTTTATATGTCTAATATGAGGTCCAAAATTGGCCCCTTGTGTTCCCTAAAAGGCTCAAAGTTTGTATGGCAAAATCAATAAAAGATTTTAATGTTAACCACTAGTAACCACTTGTTTGATCTATGTATAACTATGTTATGTGGCCCTAGATTGTCTGGAACATGTGTGAAATATATTAGATTAACCCTCTTTTATGGGCTATAATGTATTAGTAATTTATTTTAAACACCAAAGTGTAATAATATATACATGATCAATTCCTAGATCACAGAATTATATTTTTAGCATGTATGTAATGCATTATGCTAATAATAATGAACTTTGATGTTATCAGAATATAGGCACACATGTGTATAATTGTTTGAACAATTTTGTTGTATCCATTTTTATATGTTTAAATATTTAAATTAGTCTAATCTAGATGGACTGTTATCTGTCTGTAAACTAATCAATTGAAAAAAAGGACAGACAGGTAAAAATCTTTACATTAAGACTATCAAAA